>NC_090916.1:0-15445 GCF_040956055.1 Brachionichthys hirsutus | reverse complement strand
ACGTTCCCCCTTTTTTCCCCCAAACCGTGGATCCACATCTGAAAACTAATCCCGTTCTTCGTGGAAAATGTCCTCAGCTGAAAACACACGCGTTTAGGAGGAAACTCAAGTCACACAACTTTACGTTTGTCGTGTCAAACGCATGTAAATGACGGGCCTGCCCAGCGATGCTTTTACGTTTTTACCATCTCGACACCGAGGCTGCTCATCATGACAGCAACCCTCCACACAAGCAAAAACACAAGCTCTTATCTGAAGTCAGTAGCCATCACCCCCCCTGCTGGGGAACAAAATGGCCAGATGGAAGAACCACTAGCCTAGCTTACCACCAAGCCAACATGGAGGACAGACACCCCCCCCCCCCCCCCCCCCCCCCACCGCTTCAAAGTGCAACAAGTTGCAAGGTGTCGTTTCGGGAATAGAGAGAATTATCCTTTGTACTTCTCGATCCAACGATGAGGCAGAATTCTGTGTCGCTGCATTAAAACAGGGAGCCTGAACGCGACATGGCCCGAGAGACACGCGTTTCCCACTTTACGTTGACCGTGAAGGCATCACAGACCGCACTGTGTAATGATGCTCATTTCCAAATAACTCACAATAAGCGCGGACGAGAAGACTTCCGGGACATTTAAGGACAAATAAAAGGACAAATAATTGCTCGTGTCTTTGTTATCATCTTAATCTTCTACGCCGAGGCTTCCTTCCGCATCAGCGCCTGAGCTAAATGATGACAGGTTGCCTGGGAGAGCTAGCTTAGCATTAGCACGCTAAGCTAAGAGGCTCAACGAGCGGACCGACGGGGCTTTGTTGACGCACGGTCACCCGCGGCTACTGGCCCGCTTTCGCTCCGAGCCCCCTGAGCCCCCCACATTTTCGCAAAATACCTCAAAACGCGTCACGAACTCGGCGAGATTTTTTTTTAAAAACCCGCAAACGAGAGCTAGCTAGCTAGCTAGCCGTGGCAGCACAAAGAACGAACGTAGCCGTCCGTCCGCCATGTTGGACAGTCCCTTTAAATCCCGACCGCTCGGTCCATCCGCGGCGGCGGGACGCTCACCGCCGTCGGGAGAACTCACCGGAGGCGGGCGGACTTTGCAGATGCCGTTTTTTTTCCGCTATGGGACGGATCTTATTGATGAAAGCGTACGGGTCGCCGAATTCTTCCCAGCTGGGCTCGAAGACCGGGCACTCCGGGGGAGGCTTGAACTCGTCCGGTCGAGGCTCGCTCATCGTTTCGGACCGACCGAGCTCGGACGGGACCGGTTAGAGGGGCGGGGGGGGGGGGGGAGAGAAAAAAGTTGGACCGCGTCTCCGGTGGAGGACGGTTAACTCAATCAATCCCGTTCGAGCGCCGTCAGACTCGGTCGTCATCAACACACGAGAGGAGGCTGCTCACGCGCACAAACACACACACACGCACACACACACACACATCCATGCACGGCGAGGAGAACGTTCCAAGGCAGCGGGCACGTCCGCCGAAAAAACTAGACACCAAACATTTCCTATTAACGCGTCGGTCATTTGCGAGTTTCCACGAAGTTTGGCGTGAATTAGCATCCGGAGCTGCAGTGTCGAGTTTTATCGGGTTTTATGGCGCAATAAATCAGCTGGAAATAGAACGAAATAAAAATAAAACGATTTAATAACAATAATGAATGAAACAAGATAAAATGCATCGCGTCATCGCTGCTCGGTTTTAGTAAACGCTGACTGCAGACCCGGTTTGGTCTCATGTTATTTCTGATATGGAATTCGGCCTCCAGGTGTGTTTAAATGTGCAACAGTTGTGGCGCAACCGAAGCCAAGATCTGAAACTGATGAATTAATAAAATTAAAAAAACCTAGACATAGTGCAAATCCTTTGGCTTTAGTTTATTCACTATCTGCTAATTAAATTCAGGCCTTTTAATCGGTTTTTATTTACGTATCTCAATTGAATCTGCTTTTATTTACTTGTCTGGCGCTGTAAATAAACGGACTTCGCTTTGCCTGTACCAGGTTTTTATCGATCTTAACTACAGGTGATGATGATTTGACCTTAAACCATAAGACTCAAATGCGAAAATGATCCGAATGTGATCTTTAGTACTGAAATAGGATCGATGATGTGGCTGAGCGATTAGTTTCCTCTCCGGTGTATCCCACAATATTTGTAATCATCACATCAAATCGATTGATTACTAATATTTTCCACTCGGATCAATAGAAGTACATTGCATTATTCCTATTTAGTCTTTAACGCTCGCATTTATAATCCACCAAACAAATTCGAGTTTTGCGGCCTGTTTTGTTTACGCTTGAGCGGATGAATACATTCAGGTGACACCTTCAGGATTGCCGGGACTCATTGTTTAAGATTCTGTGAAGTGTGATTGGATGCTTTATATTATAACATCTGATGACCGGAATCAGCCTAAAAACCTGGTCCAGGTAATCTGGGCCACTTTGAGGAACCACAGTAAAAAATAAAAAAATAAAAAAAGAACTAAACCGGAATTCCAAAGTGGACATTTAATTTTTGAGTTCTAACAGTGAAATTTAATTATGAGTCTCAAAGTGTTATTCCATTTTGTGCCGCCCGATCAACCACACACCTCAGAATGCATCAGAAACCAGGTTCCGATTGGAGACTGTCGGCGTCCATGACGGGCATGACGGATCCAGTTAGGAGGGTTAGGGTTATCTTTAATAATTTTATCTGTTAATTCCTTAAACTACCCGGCAGATTTCCATGGAAGCGTGTGGTAGGGTCACAACGAAACTGCAACCCTTGAATTCCATTGGTTGTAGGGGGGGCAGACAGGGGAACAATCCAAACAATTAGCATGTCATAATCAGGGGGAAATTAAAGCGGCATCTAAAGAAAGCATCAAAGTTCAGAGTGGACACGACGCCTCGCTAAAGACGAGACGCGAGGACGTTTGTCGTACAGAAAAAGGCGGGGCCTTCAACGGAACCCTGAGGACATCCATTCTGACGACACGGGAAAATAAATCCAGGAATCTCAGGTTCTTGGATTAAATTAATTCCTACAGCAAACTTGTTGATTGAAGTCTGGAGCTCAGACTGAAGACGGGTGCTAGCATGGCTAATGCTAACCATATTTGAAAGCGCCGTGACGCCGCCGGAGTCGTCGGCGTGTAACGAATGCAGAAAGACGCGCCACAAACGGAACGGGCTGGTTCTCCGCGTTTATTCGCTTCCAAGGCGACGGTGACATTTTGTCCTCCGCGCACGATCAAATAAACGAGCTGAGGAGGAAATAAAAAGGACATGCACCTCGGATTAGCCGCGCCACACGAGAAAAACATTAAACTGGTAAAATTCAGTCATGCTCTAAAACAAAATCTCTAAATATATATATATACAATCTGAGAGCGACAAAGTATTAAATCTCCTGTAAAGTAATCAAAATCGAAAAGCACCGCTTATAAGTACCAAAAATAAATACATGAAGATTACCGACCCGGTCCAACATACTTCAAATGGGAGGAAACGTGGACGGTCGCTGATGTCATAAGGCGTGTAGCGCCACCTGGAGGCCGGACCGCCTCCAGGTTTCAGTTTCATGACCAACTGAAAAAATGATTTCACAGCGAACAACAGCGACAAGCATCACCGAAGAGTCGTGCAGGCGGCGGCGGCGGGCCGCTGGGCGGCCTCTTTTGGGATGAAGTCCATCACAGCGAAGCCGAATCCCCGTCGGACGGTCCAAACTGCTGCGACGCTTCATTTCGGGGCGTCTGTTCGCGGCCAATCGCCTCCCTTTGTGGATCAGTTCTCGTGGCGTTCTAGGAAAGTCCAGCTCCTGTCCGCTTCTCTTTTTTTTTTTTGCCAAAGATCACTTTTCACGTAGAACGCAGACGCCCGCGTCGCAGCGCTGCGTCGCCATGGAGGTGGCGACCTCCCAGGAGTCGACGACTGGGTCGTAACATTCGATGCTGCTCAGGAGGGAGTTCCCATCGTATCTGGAGAGAGAGGCGAGACGGTCAGCCCTGCGTCCGATTGGTCGACGGCTCCGAGATGCTGCAGCAGCATTTGGGTCCAACCTTTAATCAATCGTTAAACGTCTCTCACCCAGCGATGGCGTACAGTCGTCCCCGGAGGACGGTTGCGCCGACGTAGCACCGCGGGGTGGTCATGCTGGCGACGGTGGCCCAGTAGTCCGTCCGGATGTTGTAGACCTCAACAGAGTCCAGGTGGGAAACGCCATCGAAGCCCCCCACCACGTAGATGTGATCATTGAGCAAAGCCACGCCGGCCCCTGGAAGGACGGACGGAGGTCACCGATGCTCCCGTCAGCCGTTAGCTTAGCTTCGCCCTCTGACCTACCGGACCGCTTGGTGACCATGGGCGTGACGCTGGTCCAGTGGCCGGTGTGGGGGTCGTACCGCTCCACCGAGTTCAGGATGTTGAGCCCATCGTATCCACCTGGGAGGAAACGATCAGGACGACAGGGCTGCTGTGATTGGTCAAGCAGCGCTCTTGTCCAGGCTTACATTTCGAGGTTCACTTTTGCTTTACGTAAAATAGAATTCCTTTATTGACCATTTCCTAACCGATTACATTTATCTCTTTACCCCGAAACCAGCCAATCAGTGATGTTACGCTAAACTAGACGGTTGAACCGAACCAGCCGGCAAGAGTCAAATCTCCACTGTGTGTGTGTGTGTGTGTGTGTGGAAGAAACAAACGCGTTCTACGTCTAATCTCCATGGATTGAAATCACTTTAAATTAAAATGGACAGTTTGTCCATTTTCCAAAAGTCTTTTTTGGAAAATTGGAAAATTGCTAAAATCACCGATTTCAATAATCTGAGATGATATTTTCTAATAAAACACAAATAAATGAGAACCTGAGTGATAATTAAAACGAGAGTGACGTTACCGAGACAGTAAATGAGCCCGCTGGCCACCACCAGGCCGGCTCCTTCTCTGGCCGTCTGCATATCTCCCAGCATGCTCCACTGGTCGATGTTGGGGTCGTAGCGCTCCATGCTGGTGTGCCGCCGACTGCCATCGAAGCCCCCGGCCACATAGATCATGTCTGGAGCAAACGCAGGCGTGCAAACTTTACCCGACGCCTTCCTGGCAGAGAGGGAAGCGGGCGAGCCAGTCGGCCCGGAACGCCCCGCCTACCTCCGAGCGTCGTGGCGCCGGCGAGGCCGCGGCGCACGTTCATGGTGGCGACGGTGTACCAAACGCCGTCCTCGTCCGCCGTGTAGTCCAGGCACTCCACGGAGCTGAGCCGGGACCGGCCGTCGTAGCCGCCGATCACGTAAACGCGGTCGTGGAGGGAGACGGTGGCGACGTAGCGCCTTTTCCGTGCGATGTTCTGTTCCGGTCACACACACACACACACACACACACACGCGCGCGTGCGTGTGATGAAAGGATCACCGGGACGCCCCCTCACGTGTTCCGTACTTACGGGTAGGAAGGTCCATTCCTGTGTTTTGGGATCGTATTTCTCCACGATGTCTATCGGCGACTGCTGGCTGCCGAAGCCGCCGATGACCAGCAGGACTTCTTTGGCGCCTGAAAAAGCCCCAGAAACCGTTCAGCACCGACGTGGAGGACAAAGCAGGGCGTAGCGCCGCCGCCGCCGCTCCCGCCGGACTCCCACCTAGTCGCGCCTGCGTGCGCGGGCCCTGCATCTCGCTCCTCAGCTCCGGCCTCAAGTGGAACTTCTTGGCTTCGTCGACGAGGTCTCGACACGGAAGGCTGCACCGAACGAGGGGCTGAAACGCAACAGGAAACACGCGCTTTGTCGTCAGCACGGAACCCGGAGTCCCGACGCCGGATCCCCCGGCCCGACGCGCGTCGCCCCGACTCACCTCGACGTCGATGACGTCCGTGATGTAGCGCGGCGTCAGCAGCGGCATCCGAACAAACGCCAGCATGTCCGGCAGGCAGGGCTCCCGATCCTTCCGGTTGTGTTTGACCCAGTTCAACACCGATTCGAACACGGGCTCCTCCGAGTCCACCTGCTCGCAGACAGCACGGACACGCCGTGATCGGAGAAAGCAGCGGCGCCCCTGCCGTCGGTGAAGCTCGGAGGATAATTCAGCCGCGGGCGAATTGTCCGCGATTCACACGTTTATAAATCACAACAGAGAGGAAGGACCGCGAGGGAACCGATTTAGAACCCTGTAAAACATCGTCCCTTTTCTATCCACGTGGCTGGGATCGGGAATGCCCCCCCCGCACACACCTGAATTTCATCGCACTTGATCAGCTTCTCCACTTCCGTCTGGCTGAGCAGCATGAACTCCTCGTGCTGAACCACCTCGGAGAAATGCTTCTGAGAGAAAAGCTCCGCGGCCTGCATCAGCTCCAGGCAATTGTGGGTCTCGGCGAAGTCCCGGATGCCCAGGCAGTTGGAGGGATCGAGCTGACCTTCCAAGAACTCGCAGCACGCCCTTTTCACCCCTGGGGGGGGGGGGACAGACACTCATTTATTCTGACACGAATCATCGACTAAACTTCATTTCAAAAGCAATGGTCGCGAGCTGCATAGCACGTTAGCACGTTAGCATGAAACTCCGTAACCGATAATCCAATTCTGCAGAACCCCCGTTTACATTTTTTTTATTTACATCATCTCCTACAGCCAAACAGAAACACATTTTTTTGGATATTAGAGATTTCATTTCTCACACTTCAATAGAAACACTCGTCAATTAAAGGTCGCGACTTTCTAAACGCCTCACAGATTTCAAGACGAGCCGCCGACCTTCGGTTCCATCGCGGCAAACCGAAAGGCCGCCGGCCCGGCCCCAAACCCACCTTTGAGCTGCAGCAGGCAGGCGGCAGGGAGCAGCTCTTGGACGTTCTCCACGGTGACCAACACCGTCTCTGTGTAGACAAAGTCCAACAGGATCTCCATCGTAGCTGCCGTGAGTCCCTGGATGTCCACGAAAGACTTCCCCTTCTCTGCAAGCTGCAGGGCCCCAAAACAGAGGCGTCAGTATCGCACCATCATCATCATCATAGTGATAAAACAAATCCGTTCTCACGCCGACACCCTCACGCTTACCTCACTGGTGAACATGGCACAAAAGTAGTCGCTGCAGGCGGCCAAGACAATCCGGTGAGCTGGGAAATCCGCGCTCTCCACCCTCAGGGTGATGTCACAGAGCGTGTTGCTCTTGCGAAGAGCGTTCATGGCGTTGAGGATGGACTTGGCATGGGAGTTGGTCATGACGTCCTTGGGGGCCATGTTGACCAGGGGATCTCCCGAGGGTCTCAGACCGCTCCAGGAATCTGAAGCAGAAACAAAAGTCACCTTCGACTGCACTGATGAAACACTTAACACGCGATGAACAAAACCCATCTGGATGAGATCCAAATATATGGAGCTATGGAACAAAACCGGAGGAGGAAGAATCATGCGTTAAAAAAAGAAACCCCTCGACCCGGAAGAAGAAGTCTTGCAATCTGTGAGGAAAGCTTGGGCATAATTTGATTTTCAAAAAAAAAAAAGAACAATCAAGCAGACCACAAACATCACAAAGGTTGGTTAGAGAAATCCTGGAACGTTCTCGGCCGCCGCGGCCACCCGACCGGAATCCCACTGGAAATCTCTGGTGGGATTTAAGGAAGATGGAGGGATGGGATTCAGGAACCAGAATGTGGAGGCTGGCCGTAAATCACGCTCACAGCAGAGTGAAAATAAAATCTGCAACGCTTGAATCAACCTCCACTGGAGTTGTCAAGAAAAAAGTTATCTTTTTTTGTGGTTGACTGAAATAAGGGGGGCAGAATAATTGGCCTCACCTATAAACACAGTTTGGTGGCATTCATTTAAACTCTATTTTAGAAACAAATATTTAAAAGAGTCAGAGCTGCTGTTCAAATTTAATTGAAAGCGTACTAAAACCCGACCGACGGGGCCTTTCCTCCAGTAATATCACTTTATTGCCATCGGGTCTAGTTGAATTCTAATTAAATATAATCCATGCCTTTTAGTCTAAATTAGTAGCACTCTTAATGGAACTCACCGTTAAAGGATTTGAATACTTTTTCCACCACTGGGAGGCAATAACTATAGCTACACATTAGCGAGCTGCAGGCTAAAGCTAACGCTACGCAACTAGGAAAACACACAGCCAGCGGGAGGAGAGCGCCGGTAGCCGGAGAAGGACGACACACGAAGCGGACACACACAGAACAAAACCGGCAAGGCGATTCGCGTGATACCTGTCGCAGCAGTAAGGCTGCTCCACAACGTTTAGCTAACTAGCTTAACGCGAGAAGCATCAAAGTCCCCCGTCGCTGTCAGCAACACTGTCTGGAGAAAGCTACTGAACTACAAAGTCCATGGCGACCTCTGTTAGCTCACACCGCGGACATTTAAAGTGATGTCCGAAATGTCTAAACGCTTTCATCACAGCGCTGTCCGTAGAAATAAAACAGACTCCACAGAACGGACGTAAACAGACCATTAAATACGTGCACGCTTCGGCATGCTAATTTACGCTGCTACTATGGCCACGCTATGACCCGCCCTACTCTGCGTCTGATTGGTTCGGCATTTAGACGCACGCGCGAGCTACTGTGACGAACCATAGAGACTGTGTGACGGGCAGCTAATACAAAACGTAACTTATCGTAACCCTTGGTTACTATGTTGCTTCTTTTACTGTAAACGAACTGAAAGCTAGATGAAATTTACTAATTCGATTAAATTGCCACAATAGCAAAAAAAACATCGTCTTCCTCATAGTGAACCAATGAGTAACAGAGTAAGGAAGAACGTGGCGTGGGCATAGTAGGGTATGAAATTCGCCAACAGGAATGCGGGCGCGCAAACGAGAATTCTTCCGCGCGGCCCCGCTAGTCCGCGCGCTCAGCGGCGATTGGAATAGTAAATTATTTTATAACATTAAAAATAGTCTGGCCTGACTAACAACTAATTATTTCACGCTACATGAACCCGAAAACGAATATTAAATCTTAAAAAAAAAACATTTATCTCTTTTTCAGCCTGAAAAAAACAGGGGAGGAGTGGGAGGAGCCCATGACGTGTTTCCGCTCAGAGCAGGCCGTCAGAGGTAACGCGGTGATCAATGCCGCCGTACTGACGGAATAGTACTACAGAATAGTAGCGGAACTGCCAACTACTACAGGACACAGTTGGACTACAAGTTTTTTTTTAATCTCTTGGGGGGCCTCGATTGTCCATAATTGAGGAAGAAGAAGAAGGAGTGGCAGCTGGACTGTCCGCAATGGAAGCCGAGTTTCGGGAAATCGATGAAAACGGGAGTTGGAACGCCGTTTATCAGGTAGGACGTCTCGGAAAATCAAGGTGAAAAGGAACACTTGGTTTAGCCGCACCGCGATACCCGATGCTAAAAGAGTAGTAGCAGCGAAGCTGAAGTCAAAAGCTCCGCTTCGGTCGGCCTGCTTCGACTAATCCGATGATCGATGCGTCTGCCCGGGGCTGAAGCAAAGAGAAACGACCCGACACCGAGTTGAGTTCTGATCGGTACCATGGAGAAGATGGAGAAAAATAATAAAGTTTCGTAGAAAAAAAAAACTACAACTACGTAATATAAGGAAGCTAGCATGTCGAGTTAGCAAGAAATGCTACGGACAAAAATACTTGTTACCATGACCGGAGTCGCTGTAAAACTATAAAATAGAATTTAAAAAAAGTTAATGTCTGTGATTATTATTATTATTATTATTATTATTATAGACAATGTTATAACATCTTCCCATCATGTTAATATCAGGGGGATAAAACGTTTTTCGTTAAACTTTTTTTTAGGTGGTTTGAAAACTTAAATTATTCTCATTTCGAGAAAAACAATCAACTTTAGGCTCTTCTTTGTCTAGAGCATAACTTCAAAACTATTTAGGACACATCAAACATTTGCTGGAAACTGTGTTTTTTTTTGACTATTTAGACGTTCTCAAAATCATCTCAATTCCATTTCATGCTTTTCCTGAAGGTGTGCAGGCTTTCGATTTGATCTTTGATTATCTTCAAAAGCTCTGGATCGATAGATCCAAAAGAATCCGCCGTCACTGAAAGCGTGTTTTTTTGTGAATAACTTCTAAACTAATAATGACATCAATGTGAATCCAGTTGCTAAAGATTTGTTTTCATGGTTAAGGAATATAAAAAAAAAAAAACAATGTCATTTTTTCTAATCTACAAATATTGAGAAAATAAATGTCTTATTATTTTTGGTGTAAATCACAATATGGGGGCGGAGGTCAGCTGGTTGGGCCTTGGGTTGGGAACCGGAGAGAGCCACCGGTTCATGTCCCAGCTCAGCCGAGGTGCCCTTGAGCAAGGCACCGCCCCCCCAATGGCTCCAGATGACAATAAAAGCTTTCTTCTTCTTCCTGCAACCATAACAACACAAATGATCATTATAATGAAAAAAAAACACACACATTTCCATGGCAACAGCTCCTTCATTATTGCCTGACGACGTCACCGTTTTCTTCCTGCAGGAGGTCCGGCAGCAGTCGTGTGAACTTCCATGTCAGGTGGCCAAACTACCTGAGAACAAGAGTCTGAATCGATACAGAGATGTTAGCCCTTGTGAGTGACCTTTATTTCATTCGTTTTGACGCTGAGGTCGTCTTTTGTTATTTAAAGTATTGACGACCAGCCAAACGTCTCCCTTTAGTCGACCACAGCAGGATCCGCCTGCAGCTGGGGGCCAACGACTACATCAACGCCAGCCTGATGGCGGTGGAGGAGGCGCAGAGGAAGTACATTCTAACTCAGGTGAGCGGGGTGAGGGGGCCCCTCCTTCACGCTGTGTCATCGGAGAGGAAGTGGGTGGGGCTACAGGTGGAGGTGCGACCTGGTGTCTGTCGTGCGTCCATCCCGTTTACACCCCAGTCACCGCCTTCTTCTTCTTTGGTGTGTATTTGTACTGTGATGATAGAATGAAGACAGTAAATAAGAGAATAAGCTCCACCCATCCATCATCCCATCCATCCATCATCCCATCCATCCATCCTTCCACCCATCCATCCATCATCCCATCCATCCATCCATCCTCCCATCCATCCATCATCCCATCCATCCATCCATCCTCCATCCCTCCATCCTCCCTCCCATCCATCCATCCACCCATCCCTCCATCCCCCCATCCATCCTTCCACCCATCCATCTTTCCTTCCATCCATCCTTCCTTCCATCCATCCTCCCATCCATTAATCCTTCCTTCCTCCCATCCTGTTTTCAGGGACCCCTTCCAAACACGTGTGGAGACTTCTGGGAGATGGTTTGGGAGCAGAGGAGCCGCGGCGTCGTGATGCTGAACAGAGTCATCGAGAAAGGATGTGTAAGCAGCGCGTTGGATCGGCGCCGCCTGGCTCCAGTCAGCGGGTTCCGGTTGGGTGGGTTGATGTGTGTGTGTGTGTGTGTGTGTGTGTGACCTTTCAGATTAAGTGCGCCCAGTACTGGCCTCACCGAGGGGAGAAAGACATGTTCTTCAAAGACACCGACCTCCGGCTCACGCTGGTGTCGGAGGACATCGAGTCTTGCTACACGGTCCGTCAGCTGGCGCTGGACAACCTGTCCGTGAGTGTCTCGCCGCTCCGACCTGTCAGCGAGGGCGTGGTCGGGCTCTGAACCCTCTGAACCTCCTCCACAGACTCAAGAGACTCGGCAGATTCTACATTTCCACTACACCACCTGGCCCGACTTCGGGGTCCCGGAGTCTCCCGCCTCCTTCCTTAACTTCCTCTTCAAGGTGCGAGAGTCGGGGTGCATGAGTGCGGACCAGGGACCGGTGGTGGTGCACTGCAGCGCCGGCATCGGGCGCTCGGGGACATTTTGTCTGGTGGACACCTGCCTCTTACTGGTACGTGTGCGCTCGGTGGCGCCCCCGCGGGTTTGGCGACGTGTCCCGGGACGTTCCTCCGCTGCTGAGCGTTTCCCGCTGTCGCCCGCAGCTGTCCATCCGCGAGCAGCCGTCATCGGTGCGGATCCGCGAGGTGCTGCTGGAGATGCGGCGCCACCGAATGGGCTTGATCCAGACGGCCGATCAGCTCCGCTTCTCCTACCTCGCCATCATCGAAGGCGCCAACTACATCAAAGGAGACGCGTCGCTGCAGGTGAGTCCTTCCCGTCCCGCCGGCGCCTCGTCTTTAAATCACCTTTAAACCAATTCTTTATTTCTTTACATACTCAAATGGATTTTTTTTTTTTGTGTGTTTTACCGACAAAAGGAGTCGTGGAAAGAGCTCTCTAGCGAGGAGGACGACCCTCCCGAGTTCGCGCCTCCTCCTCTTCCTCCTCCCAGAGAACCGTACGGTAGCGAGGAAACGCCGTCTTTCTTCCCAGACAACGACGAGATCATCCAACAGATGCAGATCCGCAGTCTGAGGTAACGTCCGCGTTCCATCGAATGAACATGAGCGTAAACTTCCTGTCTGGCAGAGAGCGGCGCATCCTTCGATGGACTCGCTCTATGAACTCCGTCCGTCGTTGCCCCCGGCGACGCTTGTACACGAGACGGTCCGTATCCGTGAACTTGAACCTGTTTTTCGCTTCTTCTTCTTCAGAACCTCTCCCGCCTCTGGGCTGCGACAGAGGAGCATCGGCGCCCGCCAGCCTCCAGCCGATGCCGGTCGGCTGGGAATTCAAGACGCTACTCCCGACGCTCCAGCTGAATCCCAGCAGCGGAAGGAGAGCGAGGAGCGGGAGTCACGGAGGGAGAGCGAGGAGCGGGAGTCACGGAGGGAGAACGAGGAGCGAGAGTCACGGAAGGAGAGCGAGGAGCGGGAGTCACGGAGGGAGAGCGAGGAGCGGGAGTCACGGAGGGAGAGCGAGGAACGGGAGTCACGGAGGGAGAGCGAGGAGCGGGAGTCACGGAAGGAGAATGAGGAGCGAGAGTCACAGAAGGAGAGCGAGGACCGGGAGTCACGGAGGGAGAGCGAGGACCGGAGTCACGGAGGGAGAGCGAGGACCGGGAGTCACGGAGGGAGAGCGAGGACCGGGAGTCACGGAGGAAGAGCGAGGACCGGGAGTCACGGAGGGCGAGCGAGGAGCGGGAGTCACGGAGGGAGAGCGAGGAGCGGGAGTCACGGAGGCGAGCGAGGAGCGGGAGTCACGGAGGGCGAGCGAGGAGCGGGAGTCACGGAGGGAGAGCGAGGAGCGGGAGTCACGGATGGCGAGCGAGGAGCGGGAGTCACGGAGGGAGAGCGAGGAGCGGGAGTCACGGAGGGCGAGCGAGGAGCGGGAGTCATGGAGGGCGAGCGAGGAGCGGGAGTCATGGAGGGCGAGCGAGGAGCGGGAGTCATGGAGGGCGAGCGGGTCTCCTCTGCTGGCCAACGTGTTCCTCGGCACGGCGCTGGCCGTCGGCGCTTACGTCTGCTATCGAGCCTGTTTCCACTGATGTCCGACCTTCCTCCTCCTCTTCCTCCTCTTCCTCTTCCTCCTGCTCTTCATCCTCCTCTTCCTCCGCCAACTGCTCTTCCTCTTTTCTCACTCGTCTGACCAGCCGGCCCGCTTCGACCCGGTTCGGACGTCAGCAGAACCGACTTACGAGTGCAGCGTGAGGGATGGGCGGGACGGGCGTCGCCGGCCGGCCAGTCCCCGCCCCCCCAACGGTCGTTCAGGATGATGTCACGGCTGCCGTGAGGGAGAACGGTTCGCTTTGGCTCCGTGGACCAGGAGCAACGGGACGTTTTTAAAACAGACCGGCTGAAGACGCCTCGTTTTCGTCCTTCCTGGTTAACAATGACGTTGAAACATCGAAAGGGAAGAGATGCATGCTGGGAGTGGGAGTACGTTCTCACCAGCGGCCTGCGTGGGCGGGCCTTAGTTGAGTTGCGTGTGTGTGTGTGTGTACCAAAAAATCAAACACCAGCCATCAGGATGAATGAAAGCCGCCGTGTGACGTCACGGCGCCGTTTTTTGTTAGCGCGCCGCGTTTGTGGGCCGCCAGGTTTGTGCTGAGGAGAGATTAGCCGGGCTGCTAGCTTTCAGTTAGCTTCGACCTTCCTTTAGAACGTATAATTTCCTCCCCAAGAACACACTCTTATTTTTTACATATTAAATAAGCTGGTCCTCAAATAACGACGGAGTTACGTCCCGAAGACCCCGTCGCTACCGCCGTTTGTTAGCAACGCGATTATATTCCATTTGAACTGTACACATGTAGCTACTCGCTCGTAACTCCGCAGACAGAGCATTCCGAATATTTTACAAATTTCCGAAAGCCCGATGTGACTCCGAGTTCGTCGTTAAGCGAGGACCAGCTGCAGCTAAAATAAGGTTTCAGCATTTTTTCTGTTCCGCTTTACGAGGCGTTCCGTCGTTTCTCTGTTCTTCTATGCGGAGCTCAAATTCATGTATTTTTTTAATTTACATTTTTTACATTTGTTTTTCTTTTTTGAATAAAAAAAAAGAGTCTACTGTTGATTTGTTCTGGCGTCTTTATTCTCAATCTTCTGAACGGTTGCCATGGTAATGAAAGGTCACACGTTGCTGTTCATATTTTCAAAATGAACAGAAACGTTCGTTTATGGAGCTTATTTTGATTTTTTTTTTCTATTTCCATGGATGCAATTAAAATTTAGGCTCAACCGATGAGTGGGTGAGATTATTTTATAGAATAAAAAATTGTTTTTCTTCTAAATTATAGGATTTTCAAGAAAATAATTTTAGGTAACGGGCATTTCATTGTCTTTGCTGACACGAAGAATACAGTTGAGTCGCGTGTAATGAAAACATCTGAAAAACACAAAATGCTTTTCAAAAGTGGGAGAACAGCTTAAAAATGTCAAATAAAAAAAATGAAATGACAAAAAGTTAGACATGAAGCAAGAACAGATCTGCATTTTTAAATAAGGTTATTGTTAAAACACTCCTTAATCCAGTGACGCAACGGAATCTGCAGCAGATCAAAAGCCACTTCTTCCGGGTGCAACACCCCAACGTCACCACCAGGAGGCGCGTGAGACCGCTGCCTCCGCCTTTTAAGGACTTTTCTCGTTAACCTTGGTTCCCATCTTCTGCCTGAATTATCTTAAGTGGAATCAGGCGTGTGGGACAAACACGCCGGATATAATTTAACGACTTCTACTTTGTAATTCTCTTTAAATTCTTTACAGATTAATAAATATTTATTGAGAGAGAGCGAGAGAGAGAGAGAGTTGTCCACATTGTTCCAGTGGACAAAGCCAAAGACCGAGTGATGAAATGTTGTAATAAAACGAGGTGTTTCACTCGAGTGAATTCCACGCGTGGCGCGGCGTGATTTGCAACACTTGGCCGGGACTTCCTGTTTGAGTAACAGGAGGCAGGCACCGGTACGTGCCGTACAGGAATGCGGCTCGAACACAGTGAGTAATAGTGCTCGCAACCGCCGTCCTCTGATGACGTCAGCGCCAGCGGGGCAAGAGGGAACACGCCGCCCTCACCGACGAGGGAAAACTACAATCAAGGTGCGACCGGAAG